>NW_027203937.1:5097500-5117500 GCF_024711535.1 Dipodomys merriami
TAGTGCTGGTAGCTTTAGTGTGGTCTTGTTTGTAAACATTTGGGTAAATGCCCAAAAGTGGGATTGCTGGGTCATAGGGGAATTCTATGTGAAGTCTTTTGAGGAACCTCCATACTGCTTTCCAAAGTGGTTGAACAAGTTTACATTCCCACCAACAATGAAGTAAGGTTCCTTTCTGTCCACATCCCCTCCAGCATCTGTTGTTGTTAGAGTTCTTGATTTTTGCTGTTCTAACTGGAGTGAGGTGATATCTCAATGTTGTTTTGATTTGCATTTCTTTTATGGCTAGGGATGTTGAACATTTCTTCATGTGTCTATTGGCCATCCTTCTTTCTTCTTCAGAGAAGTTTCTCTTTAAGTCTTTCGCCCACTTATTTATTGGGCAGTTGAAGAAACATCTGTTTTCAAAGTGGTGTTTAGTCAGCTCTTACACCTTTCTAACTCAATTTCCTTCTTTTCCTCTTTACAGACCATTTATTCATAGGTTATCTGATTTGCCTTTGCATTGAAAAAAACAAGACAAGTAAAAACATCTTGAAAACTATAGCTTTTTTCTTTTCTTTTCTTGCTGATCTTGGGGCTTAAACTCTGAGCCTGGGTGCTGTCCTTGAGTTCCTTTTACTCAAGACTAGCACTCTATCAGTTGAGCCACAGCTCCACTTCTGGCTTTTTCTGTGATTAACTGAAGACTTCCCTGTCCAGGCTGGCTTTGAACAATGATCTCAATTCTCAGCCTCCTGAGTAGTTAGGATTAAAGTCATGAGTCACCAGCAGTGCCTGGCTACTATGTTGTGTTTGTGTGTGTGTGTGTGTGTGTGTGTGTGTGTGTGTTTGTATGTGTGTCTGTTTGTGTGACTTGAGATTAGTTTCTTTTCCCAATTTGCTTTGTGAATAAGGCCTCCCTTAAGGTAGCATTTTCTTCTGGATTTGTTAGAGTCAGCTGCTCTCTCCTGTGGCATTGATCCCCATAGTGGGGAGGGGAAGGAAAAGAAAAAATGGGGAGGGAAGAGAAGGGAAGGGAAGAGAAGGGAATGAAAGGGGAAGGCTCTGTGTGCTGGAAAATCCAGGGTTTGTTGAAGTTGGCAGGGTTGGAGAGGGAAGAATATTGCAACATGGTGGCAGGTCAGCTGAGACATAGGAGTGTGTTTTGTCCTCCTGGTATGACTAGAGATCAAGCAATGCCCTGGAACCTATGTATTCTAATAACTAAGTCAGGATACTTAGGTTTGATTTCTTATCATTGCCTAGTCTAGTAAATTTGGCCATAAAGAATGAACATAGGTCAGTATCTCTGACCACCAGACAGTCTGCATAGATGCTTCTGGGATTTGGGGACATGAGCATTGAGCATTGTTTTCTCCATTTAGACACCAGGGAAAGAAAGCAAAGAGAAGTAAGTGTTGTGTGTGTGTGTGTGTGTGTGTGTGTGTGTGTGTGTGTGTGTGTGTGTGTGTGTGTGTGTGTGTGTGTACATGTTCAGTACTAGGGATTGAACTCAGAGCCTGAGCACTGTTCCCCTTAGCTTTTTGCTCAAGGCTGGTACTTTACCATTTGAACCACACCTTCATTTCTGGGTTTTTTGGTGGTTAATTGGAAATAAGATTTTCATAAATTTTCCTGGCTTTCAACTGCAAGCCCCAGATCTCAGTCTCTTGAGTAGCGTAAGATTTAGGATTGCAGGTAGATCTCAGTTTCCTGAGTAGCATAGGATTCAGGATTACAGGTAGGAGCCGCTGGCACTCAAAAGATACTGAGCTGATAAACTCCACTCCTAATTTTCCATCTGCTGAAGGAGGATTGGACGGTCATTATGAGAAGGCAACTTATAAATTGTGAAACTCCCATGAAGCTGAGACCAGGAGGTAATTGGTGGGCATCTTTGAGAAGTCTCTAGGATGGACCTTGGCTCTCACCAGTTCCTAGTACATGGTCCAGTTAAAATAATATGTATAATCTGCCCAAGGACAGCTGTTCCTGGCCCTTCCCTCCTAGTTTCTGTTACTGGGATCCACCTCCCCTAGTCTGCATTCCTCTCTCTAGCTCCAGACACCCACCCCCACTCCACATGCAGTTTCCTTTGCCGAGGGGACTCACGACCACCCTCAACCCCATTTTCCTCTGCTGCTGAGCTCGAGTCTTTGGTCTTGGCACATAGGTCACATCTGCAGTGTGACACCCTTACCTTCCACACAACCCATAAGTATGCCTCCCCCCCCCACCGGCCCCATCCCCTGCGGGTACCCCTTACCCCCCTTTTCATCCCCCCTCCCGGCCGGGCCCGGCACTCAGAATGACAGCAGAGGAATGAGGCTCCTCTAAAAGATGTTCATTGGGCACGAGTGGCTCACGCCTGTAATCTTAGCTACTCAGATGACTGGGATCTGAGGCTCATGGTCAAAATCCCAGAAACTCTTCTCCAATGAATCAGCAAAACGCTGGAAGTGGTAGAGTACCAGGCTTGAGTGGAAAAATAAGGGATAGTGCCAGGCCCTGAGTTTGAGCTCCTGTACTGGCACATATATACGAAAAAATACAAAGATTCTTGCTTCATTTTTCTTTCCTCTTATTAATAAAGGGACCCACAGCATTTGCCAGAGGATTTTTTTCAAAGTAACTCTGCATTGACTACATATGATAAAAAAATGGAGCCTTTGCCTCATGCTCCTCAATAAACTATATACAAGCCAGGCAATGGTGGCTCATACCTTAATCCTAGCTACACAGGAGGCTGAGATCTAAAATCACAGTTCAAAGCCAGCCCAGGAAGGAAAGGCTTCAAGACTCTTATCTCCAATGAACCACTCAGAAAACAGGCTCAAGTGGTAGAGCACTGGCCTTGAGTTGAAGAGTTTTAAGGGACAATGCCTAGGTCCAGAGTTCAAGCCCCATGACTGACAAAAAAAAATAAACTATATACATATATAGATTATTAATATTTTGCATTCATGCAGTGAGTTATGGAAGCTTTCTCAAATAGGTTTTATACTGTACAAATTAAGGAAATAAATAGATTAGAATAATTCAGTTGTCCCATATGGTTCAGTTTGTAGACTTTCATATTATCTTTTCTGACACACATAGAAAAGAAATAAAAATTCGTCTCAACTGCACTATTTACATTATAAACATTGTTCTAAATTATAACCATTAGGTTCTTGTTGAAATTAAAGGTCTACCCTGAGGTTTAAATTCCTGGTTAACTGTGTAAGATGAGCCCCCGACTAAAGATCACTAATAAAATAAAACAGATTGGGTGTTAAAACATCTTCAATAATCCCCAGAGAATGTAACTTATAGCTTTATAGCATTTACCATATTCTGATTTAAAGCAGAGACTAGATTTGTCTATGTTCTTTCTTAGAGAATTCCTTAGGAGAAAGAATAATTAATGATGTTATCTATCATATTTTTGAGTTCTTTGGTGCTCAATAAATGTTAGTTAAAAATAATTGAAAGTTGTGGAGGTGGGAGGGAAGGGATGGTAGGGGAAAAACAAAGAAGGAGGTAACAATGCTTGATAGGAAATGTACTCATTACCTTGTTCATGTAACTGTAACCCCTCTGTACAGTATTTTCACAATAAAAAACGTATTAAAAAAAGAAAAAATAATTGAAAGTTGTGGAGATGGGAAGGAAGGAATGGCAGGGGAAAAACAAAGGAGGAGGTAACAATGCTTGATAGGAAATGTACTCATTACCTTACTCATGTAACTGTAACCCCTCTGTACAGTATTTTTACAATAAAACGTATAAAAATAATTGAAAGAACTTGAGGAGAGCAAAAGAGCAAGGGCAAGATCTTCTAGGATGATGATATTCATGATTTCATGAAGAAGAAGAAAAAGAAGGAGAAGGAGGAGGAGGAGGAGGAGGAGGAGGAGGAGGAGGAGGAGGAGGAGAAGAAGAAGAAGAAGAAGAAGAAGAAGAAGAAGAAGAAGAAGAAGAAGAAGAAGAAGAAGAAGAAGAAGAAGAAGAAGAAGAAGAAGACAACAACGATGACATGATGTTAGCCAGAGGTAGCTCACAGAGTTGTTTACTGTGAATCAGGTAATATCCCTTCCAAGATCATAATCCTATGAGTAACTGTGTGTGTGTGTGTGTGTGTGTGTGTGTGAGAGAGAGAGAGAGAGAGAGAGAGAGAGAGAGAGAGAGAGAGAGAGAGAGAGAGAGAGAGAGAGAGAGAGTATTGAGGATTGAATTTAGAGCCTCATGCCCTCTCTTTGCCTTTTCTGCTAAAGGCTAATATTCTACCACTTGAGCCACATCTGCATTTTTGGCTTTTATGCTGCTAATTGGAGTTATGAGTCTCTTAGATTTGTCTTCCCTTACTAGCTTTGAACTGCAATCCTCAAATCTCAGGCTCCTGAGTAGCTAGGATTACAGGCATAAATGAGCAAGTCACTCATTTTTTTCCTGTTAATTAGATGATGGCCCATCATCATGAATTCAAATGTTCAAGGTTACCTGACTTAGAGATGACATTTCCAAGAGACCAGGTTTGATCTCTTTGTATGATTTTAGAGCAGTACTGTTAATCTAGTGAACCAATAATTTTCATATTCTATGCAAATAATTGGACCAAGTGTCATAAAATAGTTTATGTTTGTATTTCTGTTAGTTTGTAAGGCAACCCTGTTAAGGCTAGAGTAAATAATGGGCTGAAGATCAAGCTATAATGTATGCATAGGACATATAAGGTGTTTAACCCTGGAGGGTTTCATAGAATTAAGTATTTAATGTTACAATCAAAGGAAGAAAAGTGTTAGCATGAGGAATTTCCTTTCTGATGCTCTACTAAGTTTTTGCCAAAGCAAAAAGGGGCACATGTTGTGTTAGTGGAAGATGAGTTTGATCGGGTGAGAACCTTCTCAATCCTCATGTGAGAATTAGGCTGAGTAGCAATCACTTGGTAATGATTTGGAATGGAGTTTGCTAGGAAAAAAAACCATAAGCTTTGTCTGGGTTGAGCTTAGAAATGGGTGACAGATGTTCATGTTGAGCGACTGAACAGATGTTTAGGGGAGAATTACACAAGGGATTTCTATCACACAGATCTAAACATTCACCTTCCTGGCTATGCTGAAAGGAGAGTTTCTTTGGGAAAGATGTTCTTTCAGGACTGTTTGGGAGGGGGGATTGTGACAGAGATGAATGACCGGATGCTATAATTTAAATTTGAAAATAAGGTAAATGGAACTCCTTGTTTGTGTGCATGTGTGTATGTGTTTTCTTTAACGAGGGTCAATGCCTCATTAAAGAATAGGAAAGCCAAAGAAGGCATTCCATTCTGCCTTGCTCATGTTTTTCATTCTTCACCCTACCCCCATAGTGGGAAGGACAGGTCAGTATTGCATACCATGCCTTAGAGCCTACAACATTATTAAAATACCACCACTTATATACTTCCTGACATATCTTTCCTATAATTATATTTGGAAAAGAGAAAGATTTCCTGTGCAAAATTGACCTTTCTTGTTGCTATTTTTTGTATCATTTTTGATGGTATTGAGGCTTGAACTCTGCCTCATGCTTGCTGAGCAGGTGCTCTGTGTCTCTACCCCTCCTTTGGCATTGATTATTTTTGAGGTACCTCACTTCACACCTGAACTTTGATCCTCCTGTTTGTACTTCCTGTGTTGCTTGGGATGACAGATGTGCACCGTTACATCCAACCATAGGTTGAGATGGAGTTTCATGGACTTTTCTGCCTGAGATTACCTCAAAACATCACCTCCCAATGAACTAGGATTACAGGCTCACATTACCAAGCCCTGTTAATTAGGGACCCTGAGACTTATTTAACATGTTAAGGAGACTAAAAAGATCCCTCTTCCAATGGAAATAAGAAACAAAGGCAAAATTTAAAAGTTGTAGATCTAGTGTCCTAAATGGATGTCTCTCTTACCCACTTCTCTGAAAGATGAGAAGTTATGGTTCACAAATTGCTCTGATATATTCCAATAATTTGCCTTAAGTCAGTGATGGCAGGATCCAAGGCATTTGTTAGTTCATCTTTGCATATGGTCCATAATTAAGATAAATACAACCTTCTGCTAACTATAGCTTTGTCCACATACTAATAGTAATTTGGACTATTAATATAAATACAGTCAGACATTCAGACAAGTTCAGTTTATAGTTAGACTATTATGAAAACCATTGAGTTTATGAAAAAACCCTCATACACAATAACACTATATTCCAAAATAACTATGATTCATTATCTTTGAATTATTTTACAACTCTGTAAATAATAGATAACTGATAGTACTACAAATGACTCCTTCTATACATGAATTCTGTCAGAACCACTTGATCCCCTATTTCAAGTCTATTTTACCCTACACCCTTAGCCCTTTGGGAAAAAAACTCTTTCTAGATTTTTACATTTCTAGTTGACCTATATTAAAAGTGGGATAATTTTAATTCTTTTTTTGAATCAGCAGTTACACCTTATCAATTCTTTTATTAATTAATGAGTTAAAATCTTTGATATTTATTCATTTTTATATATGTATATATATATATAATATTGTGTGGGTAAAGGTCAAAATTTACTGTCTGTCTGTCTGTCTGTCTATCTGTTTATTGACATTTTAGGGGTTGAACTCAGGGCTTATGCTTGCTCAGAAGGAACTTGGCCACTTGAGCCATACCCCTAGCCCTTTTTGCTTTAGCTATTTGTGGAATATGGTCTTGTATTTTTCCCCAGGCTGGTTTGAACTGAGATTCTCCTACTTAAGCTTCTCACATAGCTGAGATCGCAGGTATAAGCCACCATGCCTTGCCTAGCTAGTGACTGAGATGGGTATCTTGCTAAGTTTTTGTGCAGTCTGCTCATCTTATTTATGCATCTCACCAGCCAACATCTGAGATGACAGGCATGCATCACCATGCCAGATTTTTTGTTGAAATATGCCTAGGGTAGCATGAATTAGGATTACAGGTGAGCTTTAACTCTTAATCCTAATTGTAGTGATAATCACATAGCAATGCCAGCTCCTGGCTAGCATTGAGTCTTCATCACCAGAACCGAAGACTTTTTATCGTCACTCCGTCAGTGAGAGACAAAGTGTGTTTCTAGCACTAGCCATGATCTTTCCATGTGTCATGCAAGCAGTTTATTAGATCACAACCAGAATCAAAATTATCACAAAATAGCAAAGGGCAGCAGATGTGGTAAGTGTAATTTAGACGGCTTTTAAAACACACAAACATATCTATTTGTTTCTTGAGGCTGCTATAATAAAGCATCACAAACCAGAAAGCTTAGAACATCAGAAATTTGTTTTTGCAGTGAGGGGGTGAGAAGTTCAAAGTCACAGTGTGGT
This sequence comes from Dipodomys merriami, assembly GCF_024711535.1. NCBI lineage: Eukaryota > Metazoa > Chordata > Mammalia > Rodentia > Heteromyidae > Dipodomys > Dipodomys merriami. The sequence goes on from NW_027203937.1 coordinate 5,104,832, forward strand.
GGTTCCTGGTGTTCCTTGGTTTGTGTTACAACCAACTCTTTCCATTTTCATGTTGTGTTCTTTTCTTTGTGTCTTTTTTTCTGTCTCTTAAAAAACATAGTCATTGGATTGGAGCTCATCCTGACCCTGACCCAGATGATCTCATCGTTTTCACCTAAATTAAGCCTCAAATCAAAACAATAGCAGCAACAACAAAACATCTAGCCAGGTACTGGTGGCTCATACTTGTTATCCTAGCTATTAAAGAGGCTAAGCTTTGCAGATCATAGTTTGAAGCCATCCCTGGCAGGAATTTGTGCAACTCTTATCTCCAACTAACCAGGTATTGAGGTAGTGGCTCAAGTGGTAGAGCCACTGAGTAAAAAAACTAAGCCAGAATATAAAGCCCTGAGTTTAAAACCGAGTACTGGGAGAAGGAGGAGGAGGAGGATGAGGAGGAGGACAAGGAGGAAAAGAAGAAAGAAAAGGCAAAGCAAGGAATCTCACTTATTCAAAATAAAGCTACATTCCAAGGTTCTGAGTAGACATGACTTTTGAGACACTAGTCATATATACATATATATGTGTTATGCAATATTTTAATAAGTTTTTTATTGTGAAAATACTGTACAGAGGGGTTACAATTACATGAGCAAGGTAATGAGTACATTTCTTATCAAGCATTGTTGCCTCCTCCTTTGTTTTTCTTTTACCATCCCTGCCCTCCCATCTCTATGACAACCCCCCACCTTCTGCCCCCCCCCCCAGCCAAAGTTTTAAAGTTCATTTTTCGGCATAGCATCTTGTACATCTCATTGTTGCAATGGGAATATTTTTTATTTAATTGTGAGAAGTCTAGAAATTTAGAAGACAAGACCACAAGACCCTCCTTTTTCGACTCTGATTCCTGGGAAGCTGGCCAGGTTCCATTTTTGGCAATAATAATAGAAAAAATAATTAGATTGAAAATTTCCCAAGCAGTTTTACATAAAACAAATGACTTAAATTTCATAACATCTCAGTAGGTGAGTTGTAATAATCTGCTATTTTAAGAGTTATTATACCAGCAAGTGAAGGAAGCAGAATTTAGTTCTAAGACAATGATTTCCCATTATGTCCCACATTTCTGAAACTCTCACTCACCTCTTGTGGCTCCCCTATTATTGCTTGGATCTTTAAATCTGACCTTCCTCCACTTATGTCTTCTATTTTCTTCTTCCCATCTAATATTGTCACCAACCTTGACCAAAGCCTACTTCCACTCAGATTCATCCACTTCCTTGCTTTCTCCCTACAGAGATGGAAAAGATTCTATCCTATCTGTAGGCAGAATGGAAGGAGCTAGAGGATGGTGAAGCCTAAGAGAGTGAGTGAGCAATGAAACAAGGCTCTAGAGAGAAAAGCAAGGTCTCAGGAGCCAAGTTCTCTTAAGAAAAGAGGACAGACACTTTGTCCTCTGAAATGTTTGTGTGTGTGTGTGTGTGTGTGTGTGTGTGTGTGTGTGTGTGTGTGTGTGTGTGTGTGTGTGTGTGTGTGTGTGTGTGTGTGTGTATGCTGATTCTGGGGCTTGAATTCGGATCCTGAGCTTTTGTGTTCAAGGTCAGTGCTCTACCACTTGAGCCATAGCTTTATTTCTGACTTTTTTGGGTGGTTAAAGAGTCTCATGTACTTTCCTGCCTGGGTTGGCTTTGAACTGTTATCCTCAGATCTCAGCCTCCTGAGCAGCTAGGATTACAAGTATGAGCTACTGGGGCCTGGTGACATTTCTTTTTTTTTTTTTTTCCACTGGTCCTGGGGCTTTAACTCTGGGCCTAGGCACTGTCCCTGAGCTTCTTTTGCTCAAGGTAGGTGCTCTACCACTTGAGACACAGCACCATTTCTGGCTCTCTTTTTTGAGTAGTTTTATTGGAGATAAGAGTCTCACAGAGTTTTCTTCCCTGGACTGACTTCTAACAGTGATCCTCAGATCTCAGCCTCTTGAGTAGCTAGGATTATAGCTGTGAGCCACCAGTGCCCCAGCTTACTTAATAAATAGTAGCTTACAAGGCAAATAGTAGCTTCTCTTGCCATTAAGTAGCTTAGCTTTCCCATTTCTGGTTGTGAGACTTCGTGTGAAATGTCAGGCCTTGCTGTAGGAGCAGCCCGCTCCACTTTACAGACCAGGTCAAGTCATCACAGAAAGGAGTGAGAAATGTTTGATAACTTAGTTTAGGAAACAAATGTGAGAAAGCAAAACATGGGCAGTGACATAGGCCTGTATTCTAGCACCTTAGGAAATGAAAATAGGAGGATCTTGAATTTGATACTAGCCTGGGCAAAGTTAGTAAGACCCTATCTCTAAACAAAATAAAAACAAAAGTATTGGGGGCATGATTCAAGAGGCAGAGCTGGCAACACAAGGCCTTGGGTTAAATACCCAGTAAAACACACACACACACACACACACACACACACACACACACACACACACACACACACACACACACACATCTCACCCAGAAGATTACTTCTTTGTCACATCATTAGTTGAAGTGACGCCTCCCAGAGACATAGAGAACAGGTCAGGCATCTAAGACAAACGTGTTCCTCAGTCCAGAGAAGCCATCAGCAGGCTTAGGAGCTGGATGTTTGCACAGTGTGTTCTTCCCCAGATGATTAATGAGGTGTCCTGCAGAAGAGGGAAGACAACAGCTCATTTCTTCAAATTAGGACCTCGAAATAGGAATGCATTGTTGTGAAGCAATAAAACCATCAGAATAGAGTTCTGGCTTTTCTCCATCTCCATTATTAGGCTTGAGCTAATTATCCAGGTAATTCAGGAAAAATAAACTGCCATTGCCTGAATTACTCAGCTAATTATCTCCATATTCTGCTGCCAGCCAGACTCAGCTGTAAAAGGCTTGTGGCCTCAGACTGAGAACTGGAAACAGGCTTGGTAACTGAGGAGCCGTGGAAACAGCCAGAGTTCAGCAACAATAATTTGAGAACAAGAGCTTCTGGGTAGATTCTAAATCAATCCTCTCTCAACCAAGTAGCAGTTTGAAGGTGGCAAACTATAAAGTGCTAGCCAGAATAATAATTGAAGCAAAGATTATTATAAATAGCCAGGCACTGTTGGTTTATGTCTCTAATGCCAGCTACTTAGAAAGTTGAGATTTGAAAATGGAGGGTCAAAGCCAGCCTAGGCACCAAAGTCTCTGAAATTCTTATTGACAAGTAACCAGCAAAGAGCTGGACATGGAGGTGTGGTTCCAGTGGTAGAGTGCCAGACTTGAGCCAAAACACTAAGGGACAACTCTTAGGTCTTGGTTTCAAGCCCTGGTTCTGGCACACACACCAAAAAGAATGATTTTCAGTAGTTTTATAAAAAAATGGATGTAAATTTTTGTTTTGATATAAAGTTATATTAAATTGGAATCGCTGGAATTCAACCCTTTATAGTGATATTAAAAATAATGCTTATTAAAAGGGTTTTTAAATTTTTTATTATGATTTTTGCTCTGATATTGATTTTTTGTTGTTGTTTTGTCCAATCCTGGGGCTTGAACTCAGTCATTGTCCTTGAGCTTCTTTTAATCAAGGCTAGCACTCTACCACTTGAGCCACAGCACCATTTCTGGCTTTTTCTGAATACTTTATTGGAGATAACAGTCTCATGCATTTTCCTACCTGGGTTAGCTTTGAACCGTGATTCTTAGATCTCAGCCTTCTGAGTAGCTAGGATCATAGGCACCAGACAACAGAGCCTGGCTGATGCTGATATTTTTAGAAAGTTCTGCATGTGATTCTAAGGGGCAAAACCACTAGAAGAAACACAGTAAAAGAGACATTTGTTACTGTGTAACCATTCAGTGAGTCCATGTCAAAAGAAGACACTTAATCCCTGACTTCCTGACCAATGCACCAAAGACATTGGCCAAAGACATTGGTTTAGAGCAGCTAAACCACCTTGGTTCTTGTCCCTGGCAAGAAATGGATTCAGAACATAGTAAATGCGATGGGAAAGTTTATTAGAAAAGAAATAGGAAGAAATATAAAAGAAATAGAAAGAGAGCAGGTGACACAGACATGGCACAGGAGGGCGGCATAAGTCAGCCACCTTGGCCATCTTGGCCATCTTCTTTGATATCTTTTATTAGATCTTTCTTGTCAGAGTGCTTGGCCTTTAGTTAAAAAGTGAGAATTGATTGGCTTCCTGATTGGTGGGTCTCCTTTCTGTTTCCTATAAGGTTGTGATACCAAAGATTTACTGTCTCAGCTGCGTGCTGGTGGCTTATGCCTGTAATCCTAGCTACTCCAAAGGCTCTGAAAATTGTGGTTCAAAGCCAGCCTGACAAGAAAGTCCATGAAACTTTTATTTATTTATTTATTTTTTTGGGTCCAGTCATGGGGCCTGAACTCTGGGCCTGGGCGCTGTCCCTTAGCTCTTCAGCTCAAGGCTAGCGCTCTACCACTTGAGCCATAGCGCCACTTCTGCTTTTTTCTTTTTGCTTATGTGGTGCTGAGGAATCGAACCCAGGGCCTCATGCATGCAAGGCAAGCACTCTACTACTGAGCCACCTTCCCCGCCCAGTCCATGAAATTTTTATCTCAAATTATCCACTAGATAACCATAAGTGGAGCTGTGGCTCAAAGTGATAGAGTGCAGCTAGCCTTGAGTGAGAGCTCAGGAACAGAGCCCAGATCCTGAGTTCAATCTGCAGGACCAAATAAAATAAAATAAAATAAAATAAAATAAAATAAAATAAAATGTATTGTACATACATTTATCTGGCTTAGAGAAGGGAAGGGGAACAACAAAATGATGAGACAGAGGACAAGGGGGGAACCAATGCAACAGCAATATTCACAAAACAATATATTGGAAATGATCTGTACAACTTGAAGGGGGGATGGAGGGTAGGAAAGTGGGAGAAAAATGAGGGAGGGGGTAACAAGTTTGACAAGAAATGTACTCACTACCTTACTTATGTAACTACAACCCCTTGGTATATCACCTTGGCAATAAAAAAATAAACAATATATTTTAAAAAGTGAAAAAAATAAGCCGGGCGCCAGTGGCTCATGCCTGTAATCCTAGCTACTCAGGAGGCTGAGATCTGAGTATCAGGGTTCAAAGCCAGCCTGGGCAAGAAAGTTCATAAGACTCTTATCTCCAATTAACCACCAGAAAACCAGAAGTGGTTCTGTGGCTCAAGTGGTAGAGCACTAGCCTTGAGCTGAAGATGTGAGGGACAGTGCCCAGGCCCAGAGTTCAAGACCCATGACTGATAAAAAAAAGGTGAAAAAAATTCACTATCTGGTCCTTAATTCCTCACTGTGTTTCTTTATTTCCTCCTTGTATAGCTCTCAGCTCCCATTTCATTGTCAGCTAGGTTTTGGTTTATCAGCATATCCTCCCATCTGCAAGCTATATAAGCCACAGTTCCCTGACTGGCTGCTTTTCTACTAACTTGTGTCAACAGTAGGTTATATCTGAGGTTTGCCATGTCTGATGAACAAGTCTCAGAGTGGTTGCCCAGACTCTTTCTCCAGACTGGCAGGCAGAAGGGGTCTGTAATGGTTTAGATGTTGTGTTCCTTCAAAACCCATAATGAAGTTTGGCCCCTGGCATAACAGTGTTCAGTGAACTCTGCCTCATGAATGGCATTCATATGCTTATAAAAAGGCTGGAGGAAGAGTTCAGTGCCTAATCCCTTTCCTTGATACGGCAGCAAGAATGAATAAGGCAGGGGCAGGGGAGTAAATTATTCCATCTCTGGGTTGCAAAGATCTCTGGTCTGAATGATAAGGAAAGAGCTTTCTGTGTGTCTGCTGATGTGCACCATTCCTCTCTGAAAAAGTACAGGGCCACAGTGATGCCATCCCTCTGCCATGATGTTTGAATAACCAAAGGACTTGTAATTCAAAGGCCACTTAACCTCTACTACTTATTAACAGAGATAGGCAAAAATTATTTGTACTTCCTTTTGACTCCTTAAACCTTTCTCCCCCAAGGATGAGCACCAGCACTGTGCTGTACAGATCTTTCTAAGGTGCATTTATGTATCACAGCAGCCCTCATTAAAAATAATGTGCATAACTGCAGAAAGACATGACTTCATCCAGGCAGCAAATGTTCCCCAAGTACAAACCTGCCATTTGCCAGGCTATGCGAGGAGCTAACAAACTTCCTTCTGAAGTAATTCACTTGGTTCTGCCAACTTTTAAGCATCTGTTTGGTAACTGGGCTGTCAGTATGGAGCTACTGTCTGTTTCAAACACCCCAGTGTTGGAGACTAAGGTCTAGATACAAATGCCTGCTATTAGGACTTACAGATGGAGCTCCTCCTTTAAGTCTTGAGGGTCTTAGCTCTCAACAGTCTCTCAGGAATGATCAACCATCCCTCCGAATGAATACAATGAAACATCTGTTTTCCTACAACCAGCAGCCCTCCTCATGCAAGTGTTGATCCTGCTGGCGTTTTGTGATATATGAGTTCAAAGGAGTTTATGACATGTGCTCACTGACAAACCTTTCAAAGGGCAAAATGCTGGGATTTACAATGATTTTCCTGGAGGATTTCTTCCTGTTGTTGAAATACAGAAAATAACAAATGTCTAAGACAATGCAGTGAGGATTCCTTAAACTGCACTCTGCAGAAAAGCACGTGATGGCGTGGGTCTTTTCTTCCTTCTGGAAAATAGGCTTGTCCTTTATAAGTCTCTTAATACGCTCCACTACTCCTCAAGGTCCTACTCAAATGTCACTTCCCTGTAAATCCACCCTGGGGCCTTCTGGGTAGAGTTAACATATCTGCTATGGCAGCGGGCTTTTACTAACTTGATGTTCTGTAACATCTGTTGCTCAACATGTGTGTCTGCCCCTCTTTGAACCTTATACCCATCCCAACACACTGAGTGTGAGTTTCTAAATACAGGAATCATATAGTTGCACAGTATATATTTGTGTATAATGTGATTGAATGAGATTATTGGGATGGCTACCATTTTTTTAATAGCAGATGTTAGAGCCATTTGGCTTTCAAACTTCCATAAAGACATGTTTCAAGTATCTACAGAGAATAGTTCCTGAATCTTCTCATCTATATCCTCATATTCACCTCTGGAGCTATAAAATTTTCCTCCTGTGATAATCCTGGCTTTTCACCTAGATTGGTCCTGTTTGTTTTCTTTTAGGATGTTTTCGTGTCTCTCTGGGTTGTTTCCCATTGATAACACCCTATGTAGGACAGAGTTGGTGTTTGGTTGTAGCTCACTATAGGTTGATGCTGAACACTGTTTCAACTATTCAGTCCCCACCTGCTGCATTTGTCCTCCAGGTGTTGTGTTTGGAGGAGTCTCCAGGAGGATTGTCAGAAATAAAACAGGATAGCCTAATAAGAATGGGAACAGTTTTGGAATAAGTCATACCTGGATTTAAAACTCACCTTGAACGTTCACACAGTGTTCTTGAATGAGTTCTTTCTTTTTTTTTTAATTTTATTTGAGAACATACTGTACAGAGGGGCTACAATTACATGGGCAGGATAATGCATACATTTCTTACCAAGCATTGCAGCCTCCTCCTTTGTTTACCCTTCACATCCCTTCCCTGCCTCCCCCCTCCCCCCACCCAATTATACCCCCCTTCCCCCCCCCCCACACCGACATTGTAAAGCTGGTTTTGACATGACATTTTGTACTTCTCATTGTTGCAACAGGTCCACCTGAATCCTTAAACGACTTGTTTGTCCCCATCTCCTCCACATGTTATACTGACATCAAATATAGTGAAAGCGGGGGTTACACTGTGGGGGAGGGACATACAAAGCAACAAAGAAATAATCTTATAAATGCGTTAGAAACACATGCATGAAAGAAACGAAAACATTAAAATACATATTTAAGGGTTCATTTTCCTAACATCACATTATCTGACCTTTTCCGCTTGACTCATACCTATACTAGATATTGCAAATAAGGGAAACCATGGGACCTATGCTTCTTTGGGCCTGGCTTACTTCACTTAATATAATTTTTTCCAAGTTTTTCCATTTCCTAACAAATGGGGCAATGTCATTCTTTCTGATGGAGGCATAGAATTCCATTGTGTATATATACCACATTTTCTTGATCCATTCATCTATTGAGGGGCATCTGGGTTGGTTCCATGTCTTAGCTATGGTAAATAATGCTGCAATAAACATAGTTGTGCTGGTAGCTTTAGTGTGGTCTTGTTTGTAAACATTTGGGTAAATGCCCAAAAGTGGGATTGCTGGATCATAGGGGAGATCTATGTGAAGTCTTTTGAGGAACCTCCATACTGCTTTCCAAAGTGGTTGAACAAGTTTACATTCCCACCAACAATGAAGTAAGGTTCCTTTCTGTCCACATCCCCTCCAGCATCTGTTGTTGTTAGAGTTCTTGATTTTTGCTGTTCTAACTGGAGTGAGGTGATATCTCAATGTTGTTTTGATTTGCATTTCTTTTATGGCTAGGGATGTTGAACATTTCTTCATGTGTCTATTGGCCATCCTTCTTTCTTCTTCAGAGAAGCTTCTCTTTAAGTTGAATGAGTTATTTCACCTTAACATTTGATTTCTTCATCTGTGAATGGAATATAATAAAAGTACCTGCTTGCCTTCTTAGGTAGTTAACACTAACAATCCCGTTGTATAAATACTTCCTCTATATCAGGCCTTGGGTAACACTTTATGTGGATTCTCATGTTTTATCTTCACAACAAGGTTGCTGTAGGTTGGTTCCTCTGAGAAGCAGATCTGAGGTGGAGACTTGCATTAGAGGAAGTTGATTGGGGAGTGCTTGTTTTTAGAATTAACACCTGAAAGTGAGGAGTGATGGAGTGGGACTGGGCAAGGGAAGATCTGGGCTTCAATGCAGGCTAAACAAATCTTTAGCTAACCTCAAAGACAATTTGAAGCTGGGATGTCACTGCAGAGCCATGTTAGAATGTCAAGAAGAATATAGGGTCTTTAAATTCAAGCCTTCACTCCTCACTAGAAATAGGCTACCCTCTCCTTAAAGGGAAGTAGCTTTGTCTGGGCTGAGAAAAGGGTTTTAAGTGTGGGATAACATTCTCCAAAACACCTATTGCACAAATTAAGTAAGGTCACACATACAAATTTAGTGCAATGCTTACCAAAGAATAAGTATGCAGGAAATGTTAGCCTCTCTTCTCTTCTTCCTCTACTACCTGCCATGTTGTACAGCAGGTACACAATAAATTGTGGAGAAGTCAATGAATCTATTTTCAGAATTGTCTCTTAAAATATGTACCACCTCTTGGTCTTATAAAAAATCTACTGTACATGCTAATGAAAAGATTCTTTGTATATTAGTTGGTATTCCCCAGAGAAATAGAACTATTAGAATGTGTGTGTAACCATATCATGGAGGAGAATTTGTTTTACTCACAGTTTCCTGATTTAAAATGTTAATCTCCTTCAAAAAAACAATAATTTCACAGAATAATCTCATAGAAACATACAAAACAGTTTTTAACCAAATTCAAGCCCTATTACTGCTCTCTTCCCACATACACACATGCACAGCACCCACACATGCACACCCAAAAGAATACAAACAACAAAAATGCTGGCAAGGATGTGGGGGTGAAAATGGAACTCTAATATACTGTTGGTAGGCCTATAGAAAAGTGCCACTACTATAGAAATCAGTATGGAGAGTCCACACAAAGCTAGAAATAGAAGTGGTCTGGTGGCTCTCCCTGGTTCCCTCCATGTTTCCTTCACCAGCATTTACAGAACTCACACCCACAGGGTTCAGAAATAACCCAGAAACCTCACAAAAAGCCACATGGATGCTTGAATTAGCAAAGACTTCCAAGCAACTATTATCAATATGTGTAAGGGTTTAAAGGAAAAGACAGGCATCATTATTAAGAGATGAGACATTTCAGCAGAGAGGCATTATTGTCTCTGTCCTATACAATCTAAATGGAAATGCCAGATCTGAAAAGTATAACATTTGAAATGAGAAATTTTACTGGGTAGGTTTAAGAGAAGATGAAACATACAGGAGAAAGGAAGAATTAAGACAAGTCAAAAGAAACGGTAACAATCAAAATACATATAACAGACTGAAAACATAAAGAGACTCACATAACTGTAGAATAGCAAGTGCTGCAGTGTATGGAAAAATATATTCCCTGAGGAATATAGGAGATTGAAAGTTATCTTTGAAAAAACATTATCAAAAATTTCCCAAATTTGACAAAAAGTGACTGTTAACAAACAAGCTAGGCTTTCCTTGCCCTCATTAGTTAAAACTTTTCCCCAATATCTGTCCTAGCGTATCCCTATTCTAGCCAAAGGAGAGATCAAAGTTACCTTGGAGTTGATGAGATGGAAGAGTTGGAAGAGTGAGTATCATATAAAGAAACGGTGCCCTTCACCGTTGGGTCCTATGGAATTCACAAGATGCATACATAATAACCTGTGTCCTGATTTCTATTTGGAATTCTTGGAGACAGCAGCCTTTGTCACAAGAACAATGGAATGGAGACTGTCAGGGGCCAAGATGGTTTGTGGGACCTGAGAGAGAGGCTTCCAGTTTCTCAAGATTCTAGAGTCCTAGGCACACAACTCCAAACTCCTGTGCCTTCTCTCCTTCTCAAAATCACACAGCAATGCATATTTAAGAGTTGCCTTACAGAAAGAAAAGAAAGTGGGGTGCTAGTGGCTTATGCCTGTAATCCCAGAAATTCAGGAGGCTGAGATCTGAGAATTGCCTCCATTTGAAGCCAGCCTGGGCAGTAAAGCCCATGAGACTCTCATCTCCAGTTAATCACCATAGGAAAAATGAAGAAGAAGGAGAAAGAGGAGGAGGAGGAGGAGGAAGAAGGAAAAGAGGAGGAGGAGGAGGAGGAAGGAGAAGAGGAGGAGGAGGAGGAAGAAGAGAGGAAGAGGAGGAGGAGGAGGAGGTGGTGGAGGAGGAGGAGGAAAGAGGAGGGAAGGAGGGAGGGAGGGAGAGAGAGGAGAGGGAGGGAAGGAGGGAGGGAGGGAGGGGGAGAGAGAGAGAGAGAGAGAGTTTGCCAGTTGCAAGGCGTGAACTTAGGGTCTGGGCACTATCCTTGAGCTTGTTTTGCTCAAGGCTAGTGCTCTACCACTTTAATCATTGCTCTACTTGTGGCTTTTGGTAGTATATTGGATTTAAGAGTCTCACACAGTTTCCTGCCTGGGCAGGCTTTGAACTGCAATTCTCAGATCTCAGCCTCTTGAGTAGCTAAGATTATTGGCATGAGCCTCTGGTACCTGGTGATTTTTTAAAAGTCTCTGCCAATTTGAGTTTCTAAAATTAAAGATATAGTCACATTTTTTTTTCTTTTGAAAGAAGTCAATCTTTTTGCATTTTTCAGAATCTGTACCCAGGAAAATTCATGTTGACATATTATAGCATAACTATATTATATTCCAGCTTCTAAGAAACATGATGGATGTTGATACAATTGAGCAAAATTGGAGGCTTTAGTTATGATGGGTTTTCCCTCTTTTGTTATAGGTCTATCCTTTCTGCAGAGCCAAGGCATTAAGAAGTGTTGGGATGCTAGGTCCATCCAAGCCTGCCCTCTGCTGGTCAGAGGTAGTTCATTAGATTGTTGTATGATCAGTGAAAACAATTTGGAAAAAAAAATGAATTTTGTGCTCTTCATATTTTTTAGTCTTTTGAAATTCTGCTTTGGGGGATGGAAGTGAGAGGGTGGGAGAATGGAGTGGGAGGTACAGGAAACAAAGTGGAAGGTGGGAGAGTAACAGGACTCATTTTCCCCCCCTTTATCCAGTATAAGGGAAAACCTGGAAATAGAGTCAGATGACTTGGGTCTATTGTGGAAATGCCAAATGACCTTAAACAAGTCAATTAATCTTTATGATCACTGTTCAGTCATTGTCAGTATTTATTGAAGACTTCTTATATTCTGAACATTGTCTGAAGCTCTGAGAGAATATAAAGGTGAAAGATATATGGCTCTTGCCTTCAAATTGCTTATAGTCTGGGAGACACACTGGCTCTGTTGCCATGATAAATCTGAGAGATACAGAGAAAATATCTGGGATATTGCTGGGCCTCAGATTCTGAGGGAGGAGGTACGGAGGTGGGTACTGCTATGCTGTAATGAGTGGTGAAGCAGATACATCTCCTTTGGCAGGATGGCAAACTGAGTCCATGGTCTGACCCCAAGCCCCTCCTTTTATCATGTCCCCAAGCAGTCAAACCCTTTGTCCTTGGAGCCCTGTGGCAAGTGCATTTTCTTCCATTCTGACACTTACTGGAGGGGTTCTTTGCCCCTCTCGTTAGGCTCTGCGTCCTTTGAAGGCAGAGCCCATGCATATCTCATTTGCAGCTATCCTTCTGCTTCCAATTCAGTGTTTAGCTTTCTTTGATTTCCGTGTCTAATGATTTGATTTCCATGCTCCCGTTTGGGGGATACAGCTGGAATATCTGCTCCCACTATAGCACTCCAAATTCATTTGCACTAGTACCAGCCTATATTGAATATTTACTTCACTCTGTAATACTATGCTGCACTAGATGTGTTTCTTCACCTATTATTTTTCTCTCAACCATCATTTGAAATAGTTCACATCATGTCTGGGTTTTCTTTTTTTCTTTTTTTTTTTCTTTTTGCTCCATATGAATTTGAGAGCAAAAGCTCATCCAAAGCCTCAG